>NC_091154.1:19588082-19620582 GCF_040958095.1 Procambarus clarkii
GAGGCCCCAGGCTAGTCCACCCCTCTTGTTGAGGCCCAGGCTAGTCCCCCCCCTCTTGTTGAGGCCCAGGCTAGTCCCCCCCTCTTGTTGAGGCCAGGCTAGTCCCCCCTCTTGTTGAGGCCCAGGCTAGTCCCCCCCCTCTTGTTGAGGCCAGGCTAGTCCCCCCTCTTGTTGAGGCCCAGGCTAGTCCACCCCTCTTGTTGAGGCCCAGGCTAGTCCCCCCCTCTTGTTGAGGCCCAGGCTAGTCCCCCCCTCTTGTTGAGGCCCAGGCTAGTCCCCCCCCCCCCTCTTGTTGAGGCCCAGGCTAGTCCCCCCCTCTTGTTTGAGGCCCAGGCTAGTCCCCCCCTTGTGTGAGGCCCAGGCTAGTCCCCCCCCCCCCTTTGTTGAGGCCCAGGCTAGTCCCCCCTCTTGTTGAGGCCCAGGCTAGTCCCCCCCTCTTGTTGAGGCCCAGGCTAGTCCCCCTCTTGTTGAGGCCCAGGCTAGTCCCCCCCTCTTGTTGAGGCCAGGCTAGTCCCCCCCCCCCCTCTTGTTGAGGCCCAGGCTAGTCCCCCCCCCCCTCTTGTTGAGGCCCAGGCTAGTCCCCCCCTCTTGTTGAGGCCCAGGCTAGTCCCCCTCTTGTTGAGGCCCAGGCTAGTCCCCCCTCTTGTTGAGGCCCAGGCTAGTCCCCCCCTCTTGTTGAGGCCCAGGCTAGTCCCCCCCTCTTGTTGAGGCCCAGCTAGTCCCCCCCTCTTGTTGAGGCCCAGGCTAGTCCCCCCTCTTGTTGAGGCCAGGCTAGTCCCCCCCCTCTTGTTGAGGCCCAGGCTAGTCCCCCCCTCTTGTTGAGGCCCAGGCTAGTCCCCCCCCCTCTTGTTGAGGCCCAGGCTAGTCCCCCCTCTTGTTGAGGCCCAGGCTAGTCCCCCCCCTTGTTGAGGCCCAGGCTAGTCCCCCTCTTGTTGAGGCCCAGGCTAGTCCCCCCCCTCTTGTTGAGGCCCAGGCTAGTCCCCCCTCTTGTTGAGGCCCAGGCTAGTCCCCCCCTCTTTTGAGGCCCAGGCTAGTCCCCCCCTCTGTTGAGGCCCAGGCTAGTCCCCTCCCCCTTGTTGAGGCCCAGGCTAGTCCCCCTCCCCCTTGTTGAGGCCCAGGCTAGTCCCCCCTCTTGTTGAGGCCCAGGCTAGTCCCCCCCTCTTGTTGAGGCCCAGGCTAGTCCCCCCCTCTTGTTGAGGCCCAGGCTAGTCCCCCCCCCTCTTGTTGAGGCCCAGGCTAGTCCCCCCCTCTTGTTGAGGCCCAGGCTAGTCCCCCCCCTCTTGTTGAGGCCCAGGCTAGTCCCCCCCTCTTGTTGAGGCCCAGGCTAGTCCCCCCTCTTGTTGAGGCCCAGGCTAGTCCCCCCCTCTTGTTGAGGCCCAGGCTAGTCCCCCCCTTGTTGAGGCCCAGGCTAGTCCCCCCTCTTGTTGAGGCCCAGGCTAGTCCCCTCCCCCTTGTTGAGGCCCAGGCTAGTCCCCCCTCTTGTTGAGGCCCAGGCTAGTCCCCCCCCTCTTGTTGAGGCCCAGGCTAGTCCCCCCCTCTTGTTGAGGCCCAGGCTAGTCCCCCCCTCTTGTGAGGCCCAGGCTAGTCCCCCCTCTTGTTGAGGCCCAGGCTAGTCCCCCCTCTTGTTGAGGCCCAGGCTAGTCCCCCCTCTTGTTGAGGCCCAGGCTAGTCCCCCCTCCCCCTTGTTGAGGCCCAGGCTAGTCCCCCCCCTTGTTGAGGCCCAGGCTAGTCCCCCCTCTTGTTGAGGCCCAGGCTAGTCCCCTCCCCCTTGTTGAGGCCCAGGCTAGTCCCCCCCATGTTGAGGCCCAGGCTAGTCCCCCCCCTCTTGTTGAGGCCCAGGCTAGGCCACCCCCTTGTTGAGGCCCAGGCTAGTCTCCCCCTTGTTGAGGCCCAGGCTAGTCCCCCCCCCTCTTTTGAGGCCCAGGCTAGTCCCCCCCTTGTTGAGGCCCAGGCTAGTCCCCCCTCTTGTTGAGGCCCAGGCTAGTCCCCCCCCTCTTGTTGAGGCCCAGGCTAGTCCCCCCTCTTGTTGAGGCCCAGGCTAGTCCCCCTCTTGTTGAGGCCAGGCTAGTCCCCCCTCTTGTTGAGGCCCAGGCTAGTCCCCCCCTCTTGTTGAGGCCCAGGCTAGTCCCCCCCCCCTTGTGTGAGGCCCAGGCTAGTCCCCCCTCTTGTTGAGGCCCAGGCTAGTCCCCCCCCTCTTGTTGAGGCCCAGGCTAGTCCCCCCTCTTGTTGAGGCCCAGGCTAGTCCCCCCCCTCTTGTTGAGGCCCAGGCTAGTCCCCCCCTCTTGTTGAGGCCCAGGCTAGTCCCCCCTCTTGTTGAGGCCCAGGCTAGTCCCCCCTCTTGTTGAGGCCCAGGCTAGTCCCCCCCTCTTGTTGAGGCCCAGGCTAGTCCCCCCCTCTTGTTGAGGCCCAGGCTAGTCCCCCCCTTGTTGAGGCCCAGGCTAGTCCCCCCCTCTTGTTGAGGCCCAGGCTAGTCCCCCCTCTTGTTGAGGCTCAGGCTAGTCCCCCCTTGTTGAGGCCCAGGCTAGTCCCCCCCTTGTTGAGGCCCAGGCTAGTCCCCCCTCTTGTTGAGGCCCAGGCTAGTCCCCCCCTCTTGTTGAGGCCCAGGCTAGTCCCCCCCCTCTTGTTGAGGCCCAGGCTAGTCCCCCCCCTCTTGTTGAGGCCCAGGCTAGTCCCCTCCCCTTGTTGAGGCCCAGGCTAGTCCCCCCCCTCTTGTTGAGGCCCAGGCTAGTCCCCCTCCCCCTTGTTGAGGCCAGGCTAGTCCCCCTCCCCCTTGTTGAGGCCCAGGCTAGGCCACCCCCTTGTTGAGGCCCAGGCTAGTCCCCCCCTTGTTGAGGCCCAGGCTAGTCCCCTCCCTTGTTGAGGCCCAGGCTAGTCCCCCCCTCTTGTTGAGGCCCAGGCTAGTCCCCCCCTCTTGTTGAGGCCCAGGCTAGTCCCCCCCTCTTGTTGAGGCCCAGGCTAGTCCCCCCCTCTTGTTGAGGCCCAGGCTAGTCCCCCCATGTTGAGGCCCAGGCTAGTCCCCCCCTTGTTGAGGCCCAGGCTAGTCCCCCATGTTGAGGCCCAGGCTAGTCCCCCCTCTTGTTGAGGCCCAGGCTAGTCCCCCCCTTGTTGAGGCCCAGGCTAGTCCCCCCCCCTTGTTGAGGCCCAGGCTAGTCCCCCCCCTTGTTGAGGCCCAGGCTAGTCCCCCCCCTTGTTGAGGCCCAGGCTAGTCCCCCCCTTGTTGAGGCCCAGGCTAGTCCCCCCCTTGTTGAGGCCCAGGCTAGTCCACCCCCTTGTTGAGGCCCAGGCTAGTCCCCCCCTTGTTGAGGCCCAGGCTAGTCCCCCCCTCTTGTGAGGCCCAGGCTTGTCCCCCCCCTCTTGTTGAGGCCCAGGCTAGTCCCCCCCTCTTGTTGAGGCCCAGGCTAGTCCCTCTTGTTGAGTGCCAGGCTAGTCCCCCCTCTTGTTGAGGCCCAGGGTCTTGTCACTCAGCATGGTGGGGGGGGTGCTAGACCCCCACCCTTGTATACCACACCCAAGTGGTCACTCAACATGATGGGGGGGGGGTGCTAGACCCCCCCTTGTATACCACACCCAAGTGGTCACTCAGCATGGTGGGGGGGTGCTAGACCCCCACCCTTGTATACCACACCCAAGTGGTCACTCAGCATGGTGGGGGGGGGTGCTAGACCCCCACCCTTGTATACCACACCCAAGTGGTCACTCAGCATGGTGGGGGGGGTACTAGACCCCCACCCTTGTATACCACACCCAAGTGGTCACTCAGCATGGTGGGGGGCTAGACCCCCACCCTTGTATACCACACCCAAGTGGTCACTCAGCATGGTGGGGGGTGCTAGACCCCACCCTTGTATACCACACCCAAGTGGTCACTCAGCATGGTGGGGGGGTGCTAGACCCCCACCCTTGTATACCACACCCAAGTGGTCACTCAGCATGGTGGGGGGGGTGCTAGACCCCCACCCTTGTATACCACACCCAAGTGGTCACTCAGCATGGTGGGGGGGGTGCTAGACCCCCACCCTTGTATACCACACCCAAGTGGTCACTCAGCATGGTGGGGGGGGTGCTAGACCCCCACCCTTGTATACCACACCCAAGTGGTCACTCAGCATGGTGGGGGGGTGCTAGACCCCCCACCCTTGTATACCACACCCAAGTGGTCACTCAGCATGGTGGGGGGGGGGGTGCTAGACCCCCACCCTTGTATACCACACCCAAGTGGTCACTCAGCATGGTGGGGGGGGGTGCTAGACCCCCACCCTTGTATACCACCCCAAGTGGTCACTCAGCATGGTGGGGGGGGTGCTAGACCCCCACCCTTGTATACCACACCCAAGTGGTCACTCAGCATGGTGGGGGGGTGCTAGACCCCCACCCTTGTATACCACACCCAAGTGGTCACTCAGCATGGTGGGGGGGGTGCTAGACCCCCACCCTTGTATACCACACCCAAGTGGTCACTCAGCATTGGGGGGGGGTGCTAGACCCCCACCCTTGTATACCACACCCAAGTGGTCACTCAGCATGGTGGGGGGGGTGCTAGACCCCCACCCTTGTATACCACACCCAAGTGGTCACTCAGCATGGTGGGGGGGGGTGCTAGACCCCCACCCTTGTATACCACACCCAAGTGGTCACTCAGCATGGTGGGGGGGGTGCTAGACCCCCACCCTTGTATACCACACCCAAGTGGTCACTCAGCATGGTGGGGGGTGCTAGACCCCCACCCTTGTATACCACACCCAAGTGGTCACTCAGCATGGTGGGGGGGTGCTAGACCCCCACCCTTGTATACCACACCCAAGTGGTCACTCAGCATGGTGGGGGGGGTGCTAGACCCCCACCCTTGTATACCACACCCAAGTGGTCACTCAGCATGGTGGGGGGGGGTGCTAGACCCCCACCCTTGTATACCACACCCAAGTGGTCACTCAGCATGGTGGGGGGGGGTGCTAGACCCCCACCCTTGTATACCACACCCAAGTGGTCACTCAGCATGGTGGGGGGGGGGGTTAGACCCCCACCCTTGTATACCACACCCAAGTGGTCACTCAGCATGGTGGGGGGGGTGCTAGACCCCCACCCTTGTATACCACACCCAAGTGGTCACTCAGCATGGTGGGGGGGTGCTAGACCCCCACCCTTGTATACCACACCCAAGTGGTCACTCAGCATGGTGGGGGGGGGTGCTAGACCCCCACCCTTGTATACCACACCCAAGTGGTCACTCAGCATGGTGGGGGGGGGGCTAGACCCCCACCCTTGTATACCACACCCAAGTGGTCACTCAGCATGGTGGGGGGGTGCTAGACCCCCACCCTTGTATACCACACCCAAGTGGTCACTCAGCATGGTGGGGGGGGGGTCTAGACCCCCACCCTTGTATACCACACCCAAGTGGTCACTCAGCATGGTGGGGGGGGGTGCTAGACCCCCACCCTTGTATACCACACCCAAGTGGTCACTCAGCATGGTGGGGGGGGCTAGACCCCCACCCTTGTATACCACACCCAAGTGGTCACTCAGCATGGTGGGGGGGTGCTAGACCCCCACCCTTGTATACCACACCCAAGTGGTCACTCAGCATGGTGGGGGGGGTGCTAGACCCCCACCCTTGTATACCACACCCAAGTGGTCACTCAGCATGGTGGGGGGGGGGTGCTAGACCCCCACCCTTGTATACCACACCCAAGTGGTCACTCAGCATGGTGGGGGGGTGCTAGACCCCCACCCTTGTATACCACACCCAAGTGGTCACTCAGCATGTGGGGGGGGTGCTAGACCCCCACCTTGTATACCACACCCAAGTGGTCACTCAGCCTGGTGGGGGGGTGCTAGACCCCCACCCTTGTATACCACACCCAAGTGGTCACTCAGCATGGTGGGGGGGGTGCTAGACCCCCACCCTTGTATACCACACCCAAGTGGTCACTCAGCATGGTGGGGGGGGGGTGCTAGACCCCCACCCTTGTATACCACACCCAAGTGGTCACTCAGCATGGTGGGGGGGGGTGCTAGACCCCCACCCTTGTATACCACACCCAAGTGGTCACTCAGCATGGTGGGGGGGGGGTGCTAGACCCCCACCCTTGTATACCACACCCAAGTGGTCACTCAGCATGGTGGGGGGGGGTGCTAGACCCCCACCCTTGTATACCACACCCAAGTGGTCACTCAGCATGGTGGGGGGGGGGTGCTAGACCCCCACCCTTGTATACCACACCCAAGTGGTCACTCAGCATGGTGGGGGGGGTGCTAGACCCCCACCCTTGTATACCACACCCAAGTGGTCACTCAGCATGGTGGGGGGGTGCTAGACCCCCACCCTTGTATACCACACCCAAGTGGTCACTCAGCATTGGTGGGGGGGTGCTAGACCCCAACCCTTGTATACCACACACCCAAGTGGTCACTCAGCAGGGTGGGGGGGGTGCTAGACCCCCACCTTGTATACCACACCCAAGTGGTCACTCAGCATGGTGGGGGGGGTGCTAGACCCCCACCCTTGTATACCACACCCAAGTGGTCACCTCAGCATGGTGGGGGGGGGTGCTAGACCCCCCACCCTTGTAATACCACACCCAAGTGGTCACTCAGCATGGTGGGGCGTCTAGGACCCCCACCCTTGTATACCACACCCAAGTGGTCACTCAGCATGGTGGGGGGGTGCTAGACCCCCACCCTTGTATACCACACCCAAGTGGTCACTCAGCATGGTGGGGGGGGGGTGCTAGACCCCCACCCTTGTATACCACACCCAAGTGGTCACTCAGCATGGTGGGGGGGGGGTGCTAGACCCCCCACCCTTGTATACCACACCCAAGTGGTCACTCAGCATGGTGGGGGGGGGGGGTGCTAGACCCCCCACCCTTGTATACCACACCCAAGTGGTCACATCAGCATGTGTGGGGGGGGGTGCTAGACCCCCACCCTTGTATACCACACCCAAGTGGTCACTCAGCATGGTGGGGGGGGGGTGCTAGACCCCCACCCTTGTATACCACACCCAAGTGGTCACTCAGCATGGTGGGGGGGGGGGGTGCTAGACCCCCACCCTTGTATACCACACCCAAGTGGTCACTCAGCATGGTGGGGGGGGGTGCTAGGACCCCCACCCTTGTATACCACACCCAAGTGGTCACTCAGCATGGTGGGGGGGGGGTGCTAGACCCCCACCCTTGTATACCACACCCAAGTGGTCACTCAGCATGGTGGGGGGGGGTGCTAGACCCCCACCCTTGTATACCACACCCAAGTGGTCACTCAGCATGGTGGGGGGGGGTGCTAGACCCCCACCCTTGTATACCACACCCAAGTGGTCACTCAGCATGGTGGGGGGGGGGGTGCTAGACCCCCACCCTTGTATACCACACCCAAGTGGTCACTCAGCATGGTGGGGGGGGGTGCTAGACCCCCACCCTTGTATACCACACCCAAGTGGTCACTCAGCATGGTGGGGGGGGGTGCTAGACCCCCACCCTTGTATACCACATCCCAAGTGGTCACTCAGCCTGGTGGGGGGGGGTGCTAGACCCCCACCCTTGTATACCACACCCAAGTGGTCACTCAGCATGGTGGGGGGGGGTGCTAGACCCCCACCCTTGTATACCACACCCAAGTGGTCACTCAGCATGGTGGGGGGGGTGCTAGACCCCCACCCTTGTATACCACACCCAAGTGGTCACTCAGCATGGTGGGGGGGGGGTGCTAGACCCCCACCCTTGTATACCACACCCAAGTGGTCACTCAGCATGGTGGGGGGGGGTGCTAGACCCCCACCCTTGTATACCACACCCAAGTGGTCACTCAGCATGGTGGGGGGGGGGTGCTAGACCCCCACCCTTGTATACCACACCCAAGTGGTCACTCAGCATGGTGGGGGGGGGTGCTAGACCCCCCACCCTTGTATACCACACCCAAGTGGTCACTCAGCATGGTGGGGGGGGGGTGCTAGACCCCCACCCTTGTATACACACCCAAGTGGTCACTCAGCATGGTGCGGGGGGGGTGCTAGACCCCCACCCTTGTATACCACACCCAAGTGGTCACTCAGCATGGTGGGGGGGGGGTGCTAGACCCCCACCCTTGTATACCACACCCAAGTGGTCACTCAGCATGGTGGGGGGGGGGTGCTAGACCCCCACCCTTGTATACCACACCCAAGTGGTCACTCAGCATGGTGGGGGGGGGGTTACTAGACCTACACCCTTGTATACCACACCCAAGTGGTCACTCAGCATGGTGGGGGGGGTGCTTGACCCCCCACCCTTGTATACCACACCCAAGTGGTCACTCAGCATGGTGGGGGGGTGCTAGACCCCCCACCCTTGTATACCACACCCAAGTGGTCACTCAGCATGGTGGGGGGGGGGGTGCTAGACCCCCACCCTTGTATACCACACCCAAGTGGTCACTCAGCATGGTGGGGGGGGGTGCTAGACCCCCACCCTTGTATACCACACCCAAGTGGTCACTCAGCATGGTGGGGGGGGTGCTAGACCCCCCACCCTTGTATTCCACACCCAAGTGGTCACTCAGCATGGTGGGGGGGGGTTACTAGACCTCCCACCCTTGTATACCACACCCAAGTGGTCACTCAGCATGGTGGGGGGGGTGCTAGACCCCCACCCTTGTATACCACACCCAAGTGGTCACTCAGCATGGTGGGGGGGGTGCTAGACCCCCACCCTTGTATACCACACCCAAGTGGTCCACTCAGCATGGTGGGGGGGGGTGCTAGACCCCCACCCTTGTATACCACACCCAAGTGGTCACTCAGCATGGTGGGGGGGGGGTGCTAGACCCCCACCCTTGTATACCACACCCAAGTGGTCACTCAGCATGGTGGGGGGGGGTGCTAGACCCCCCACCCTTGTATACCACACCCAAGTGGTCACTCAGCATGGTGGGGGGGGGGTTACTAGACCTCCCACCCTTGTATACCACACCCAAGTGGTCACTCAGCATGGTGGGGGGGGGGTGCTAGACCCCCACCCTTGTATACTACACCCAAGTGGTCACTCAGCATGGTGGGGGGTGCTAGACCCCCCACCCTTGTATACCACACCCAAGTGGTCACTCAGCATGGTGGGGGGGGGTGCTAGACCCCCACCCTTGTATACCACACCCAAGTGGTCACTCAGCATGGTGGGGGGGGGGGTGCTAGACCCCCACCCTTGTATACCACACCCAAGTGGTCACTCAGCATGGTGGGGGGGGGGGTGCTAGACCTCCACCCTTGTATACCACACCCAAGTGGTCACTCAGCATGGTGGGGGGGTGGTGCTAGACCCCCACCCTTGTACACCACACCCAAGTGGTCACTCAGCATGGTGGGGGGGGGGTGCTAGACCCCCACCCTTGTATACAACACCCAAGTGGTCACTCAGCATGGTGGGGGGGGGGGTGCTAGACCCCCCACCCTTGTATACCACACCCAAGTGGTCACTCAGCATGGTGGGGGGGGTGCTAGACCCCCCACCCTTGTATACCACACTCAAGTGGTCACTCAGCATGGTGGAGGGGGTGCTAGACCCCCACCCTTGTACACCACACCCAAGTGGTCACTCAGCATGGTGGGGGGGGTGCTAGACCCCCACCCTTGTATACCACACCCAAGTGGTCACTCAGCATGGTGAGGGGGGGGTGCTAGACCCCCACCCTTGTATACAACACCCAAGTGGTCACTCAGCATGGTGGGGGGGGGTGCTAGACCCCCACCCTTGTATACCACACCCAAGTGGTCACTCAGCATGGTGGGGGGGGGGGGTGCTAGACCCCCACCCTTGTATACCACACCCAAGTGGTCACTCAGCATGGTGGGGGGGGGGGTGCTAGACCCCCACCCTTGTATACCACACCCAAGTGGTCACTCAGCATGGTGGGGGGGGGTGCTAGACCCCCACTCTTGTATACCACACCCAAGTGGTCACTCAGCATGGTGGGGGGGTGCTGGACCCCCACCCTTGTATACCACACCCAAGTGGTCACTCAGCATGGTGGGGGGGGGGTGCTAGACCCCCACCCTTGTATACCACACCCAAGTGGTCACTCAGCATGGTGGGGGGGGTGGTAGACCCCCACCCTTGTATACCACACCCAAGTGGTCACTCAGCCTGGTCTGGGGGGGTGCTGGACCCCCACCCTTGTATACTACACCCAAGTGGTCACTCAGCATGGTGGGGGGGGGGTGCTAGACCCCCACCCTTGTATACCACACCCAAGTGGTCACTCAGCATGGTGGGGGGGGGTGCTAGACCTCCACCCTTGTATACCACACCAAAGTGGTCACTCAGCCTGGTGGGGGGGTGCTAGACCCCCACCCTTGTATACCACACCCAAGTGGTCACTCAGCATGGTGGGGGGGGGTGCTAGACCCCCACTCTTGTATACCACACCCAAGTGGTCACTCAGCATGGTGGGGGGGTGCTAGACTCCCCACCCTTGTATACCACACCCAAGTGGTCACTCAGCATGGTGGGGGGGGGTGCTAGACCCCCACCCTTGTATACCACACCCAAGTGGTCACTCAGCATGGTGGGGGGGGGTGCTAGACCCCCACCCTTGTATACCACACCCAAGTGGTCACTCTGCATGGTGGGGGGGGGGGTGCTAGACCCCCACCCTTGTATACCACACCCAAGTGGTCACTCAGCATGGTGGGGGGGGGGGTGCTAGACCCCCCACCCTTGTATACCACACCCAGGTGGTCACTCAGCATGGTGGAGGGGGTGCTAGACCCCCACCCTTGTATACGACACCCAAGTGGTCACTCAGCATGGTGGGGGGGTGCTAGACCCCCACCCTTGTATACGACACCCAAGTGGTCACTCAGCATGGTGGGGGGGTGCTAGACCCCCACCCTTGTATACGACACCCAAGTGGTCACTCAGCATGGTGGGGGAGGGGTGCTAGACCCCCACCCTTGTATACCACACCCAAGTGGTCACTCAGCATGGTGGGGGGGGGGGTGTTAGACCCCCACCCTTGTATACCACACCCAAGTGGTCACTCAGCATGGTGGGGGGGGGTGCTAGACCCCCACCCTTGTATACCACACCCAAGTGGTCACTCAGCATGGTGGGGGGGGGTGCCAGACCCCCACCCTTGTATACCACACCCAAGTGGTCACTCAGCATGGTGGGGGGGGGGTGCTAGACCCCCACCCTTGTATACCACACCCAAGTGGTCACTCAGCATGGTGGGGGGGGGTGCTAGACCCCCCACCCTTGTATACGACACCCAAGTGGTCACTCAGCATGGTGGGGGGGGGGTGCCAGACCCCCACCCTTGTATACCACACCCAAGTGGTCACTCAGCATGGTGGGGGGGGGTGCTAGACCCCCCCACCCTTGTATACCACACCCAAGTGGTCACTCAGCATGGTGGGGGGGGTGCTAGACCCCCACCCTTGTATACCACACCCAAGTGGTCACTCAGCATGGTGGGGGGGTGCTAGACCCCCCACCCTTGTATACCACACCCAAGTGGTCACTCAGCATGGTGGGGGGGGTGCTAGACCCCCACCCTTGTATACCACACCCAAGTGGTCACTCAGCATCGTGGGGGGGGGGTGCTAGACCCCCACCCTTGTATACCACACCCAAGTGGTCACTCAGCATGGTGGGGGGGGTGCTAGACCCCCACCCTTGTATACCACACCCAAGTGGTCACTCAGCATGGTGGGGGGGGTGCTAGACCCCCACCCTTGTATACCACACCCAAGTGGTCACTCAGCATCGTGGGGGGGTGCTAGACCCCCACCCTTGTATACCACACCCAAGTGGTCACCCTCGGAGATAGTCTCAAGGTCACACACCGACGACCCCGCCACCACAAGGAAGCAGCTACCACACTTGTCTCAAGGTCACACACACACTTCCTGATAGTGTGCCCCGCTCTCTGGGCCACTCTCCCACCACAACACACACACACACACTTCCTGATAGTGTGCCCCGCTCTCTGGGCCACTCTCCCACCACAACACACACACACACACTTCCTGATAGTGTGCCCCGCTCTCTGGGCCACTCTCCCACCACAACACACACACACACACTTCCTAATAGTGTGCCCCGCTCTCTGGGCCACTCTCCCACCACAACACACACACACACACACTTCCTGATAGTGTGCCCCGCTCTCTGGGCCACTCTCCCACCACAACACACACACACACACTTCCAGATAGTGTGCCCCGCTCTCTGGGCCACTCTCCCACCACAACACACACTTCCTGATAGTGTGCCCCGCTCTCTGGGCCACTCTCCCACCACAACACACACGCACACACTTCCTGATAGTGTGCCCCGCTCTCTGGGCCACTCTCCCACCACAACACACACACACACACTTCCTGATAGTGTGCCCCGCTCTCTGGGCCACTCTCCCACCACAACACACACACACACTTCCTGATAGTGTGCCCCGCTCTCTGGGCCACTCTCCCACCACAACACACACACACACTTCCTGATAGTGTGCCCCGCTCTCTGGGCCACTCTCCCACCACAACACACACACACACACTTCCTGATAGTGTGCCCCGCTCTCTGGGCCACTCTCCCACCACAACACACACACACACTTCCTGATAGTGTGCCCCGCTCTCTGGGCCACTCTCCCACCACAACACACACACACACACACTTCCTGATAGTGTGCCCCGCTCTCTGGGCCACTCTCCCACCACAACACACACACACACACTTCCTGATAGTGTGCCCCGCTCTCTGGGCCACTCTCCCACAACAACACACACACACACACACTTCCTGATAGTGTGCCCCGCTCTCTGGGCCACTCTCCCACCACAACACACACACACACTTCCTGATAGTGTGCCCCGCTCTCTGGGCCACTCTCCCACCACAACACACACACACACTTCCTGATAGTGTGCCCCGCTCTCTGGGCCACTCTCCCACCACAACACACACACACACTTCCTGATAGTGTGCCCCGCTCTCTGGGCCACTCTCCCACCACAACACACACACACACACTTCCTGATAGTGTGCCCCGCTCTCTGGGCCACTCTCCCACCACAACACACACACACACTTCCTGATAGTGTGCCCCGCTCTCTGGGCCACTCTCCCACCACAACACACACACACACTTCCTGATAGTGTGCCCCGCTCTCTGGGCCACTCTCCCACCACAACACACACACACACTTCCTGATAGTGTGCCCCGCTCTCTGGGCCACTCTCCCACCACAACACACACACACACTTCCTGATAGTGTGCCCCGCTCTCTGGGCCACTCTCCCACCACAACACACACACACACACTTCCTGATAGTGTGCCCCGCTCTCTGGGCCACTCTCCCACCACAACACACACACACACACTTCCTGATAGTGTGCCCCGCTCTCTGGGCCACTCTCCCACCACAACACACACACACACACTTCCTGATAGTGTGCCCCGCTCTCTGGGCCACTCTCCCACCACAACACACACACACACTTCCTGATAGTGTGCCACGCTCTCTGGGCCACTCTCCCACCACAACACACACACACACTTCCTGATAGTGTGCCCCGCTCTCTGGGCCACTCTCCCACCACAACACACACACACACTTCCTGATAGTGTGCCCCGCTCTCTGGGCCACTCTCCCACCACAACACACACACACACTTCCTGATAGTGTGCCCCACTCTCTGGGCCACTCTCCCACCACAACACACACACACACACTTCCTGATAGTGTGCCCCGCTCTCTGGGCCACTCTCCCACCACAACACACACACACACTTCCTGATAGTGTGCCCCGCTCTCTGGGCCACTCTCCCACCACAACACACACACACACTTCCTGATAGTGTGCCCCGCTCTCTGGGCCACTCTCCCACCACAACACACACACACACTTCCTGATAGTGTGCCCCACTCTCTGGGCCACTCTCCCACCACAACACACACACACACTTCCTGATAGTGTGCCCCGCTCTCTGGGCCACTCTCCCACCACAACACACACACACACTTCCTGATAGTGTGCCCCGCTCTCTGGGCCACTCTCCCACCACAACACACACACACACTTCCTGATAGTGTGTCCCGCTCTCTGGGCCACTCTCCCACCACAACACACACACACACTTCCTGATAGTGTGCCCCACTCTCTGGGCCACTCTCCCACCACAACACACACACACACACTTCCTGATAGTGTGCCCCGCTCTCTGGGCCACTCTCCCACCACAACACACACACACACTTCCTGATAGTGTGCCCCGCTCTCTGGGCCACTCTCCCACCACAACACTATTTGTTCTACACAAATATATTAATCACACATACACACATTATATTACTATACCAGCTGTACCCGGCCACGTGTTGCTGTGGCTCAGCAAAGCATGTGCGTTGCTGAGGCACAGCGACCTTTCCCTGGCCCCCAGTCCTCAGCATTATTGCTCCGTCCCCTCGTCTTCCCCACCATTCCCCACTCCCTCGCCCAATGCATTCCCAAATGATTTAATGTTCCCATCAGAAAATTGGGAACCTCAAATGATCTGATGTTCCCATCACTGAAATATAAAACAGTAAAAAAAAAGAAATGAAAAATAATGAAAAAGAAACTATATTCACGAGATGAATGGCTTGGTAAACAACACAGCTCAATTATAATGCAATGTCATAAAATAATTAAATGAAAATGAAAATAAATATAAATCTATGAAAATTCAATTTATAGATGAAATCAGAAACATTAAAATGGAATCGCAACATATTTAGTATAGCACGTGTTTTTATTACTGCAACAGATGGCACTGTTTAAAAAAAAAAAAACATGCTTTTACCTGTCACAGGTGTGGCATCTATATAGTAGGTATATAAAAGCATGCACGTATTCGAATGGAACGTTGTGTCAAAATTTCAAAGCAATCGGTGAAGAGATTTTCGGAGATTAGCGATTTTGAACAAACGAACATTTACATTTTTACAAGCTTGAATGGTTAGCATTTATCACTATATAATTACCCTTTGGTAGTGCTACGTATAACGATGCCATTATATATACGCATGGTATATATAATGGCATATATTATATATATTTACATAAGAACATAAGAACAAAGGTAACTGCAGAAGGCCTATTGGCCCATACGAGGCAGCTCCTATTCTATAACCACCCAATCCCACTCATATACTTGTCCAACCCGTGCTTGAAACAATCGAGGGACCCCACCTCCACAATGTTACGCGGCAATTGGTTCCACAAATCAACAACCCTGTTACTGAACCAGTATTTACCCAAGTCTTTCCTAAATCTAAACTTATCCAATTTATATCCATTGTTTCGTGTTCTGTCCTGTGTTGATACTTTTAATACCCTATTAATATCCCCCCGGTTATGTCCATTCATCCACTTGTAAACCTCTATCATGTCACCCCTAACTCTTCGCCTTTCCAGTGAATGCAACTTAAGCTTTGTTAATCTTTCTTCATATGAAAGATTTCTAATTTGGGGAATTAACTTAGTCATCCTACGCTGGACACGTTCAAGTGAATTTATATCCATTCTGTAATATGGCGACCAAAACTGAACTGCATAATCTAAATGGGGCCTAACTAGAGCAAGATATAGCTTGAGAACCACACCAGGTGTCTTGTTACTAACGCTGCGATTAATAAATCCAAGTGTCCGATTTGCCTTATTACGAACATTTATGCATTGATCCTTTTGTTTTAAATTCTTACTAATCATAACTCCCAGATCCCTTTCGCAATCCGACTTCGCAATCACAACACCATCTAGCTCGTATCTTGTAACTCTATCATCATTACCTAACCTCAGAACTTTACATTTATCAGCATTAAACTGCATCTGCCAATCCTTTGACCATTTCAAAACCCTATCTAGATCAACTTGAAGTGATAGTGAGTCCTCCTCCGAATTAATTTCCCTACCGATTTTCGTATCATCGGCAAATTTGCAAATGTTGCTACTCAAACCTGAATCTAAATCATTTATATATATTATAAACAACAGAGGTCCCAGGACAGAGCCTTGAGGCACTCCACTTACAACATTTTCCCACTCTGACTTGATTCCATTTATACTAACTCTCTGTTTCCTTTGGTATAGCCATGCCCTAATCCAGCTTAATATAGCACCCCCAATACCATGAGACTCTATTTTTTTAATCAGTCTTTCATGTGGCACTGTATCAAAAGCTTTGCTAAAGTCAAGGTATACAACATCGCAATCCTTACCACTATCAACTGCCTCAACAATGCTAGAATAAAAAGATAACAAATTTGTTAAACATGAACGGCCATTTATAAAACCATGTTGCGACTCAATTATTAATTTATGTTTTTCAAGATGAAGACGAATTTTATTTGCTATTATAGATTCGAGTAACTTTCCCACAATAGACGTTAGGCTAATTGGTCGATAGTTAGACGCAAGTGATCTATCTCCTTTCTTAAAAACTGGTATCACATTAGCAACTTTCCAAAACTCTGGCACTCTGCCTGACTCTATTGATTTATTAAATATGGTTGACAGTGGGTCACAAAGCTCCTCTTTGCATTCTTTAAGCACCCTGGCAAACACTTCATCCGGCCCTGGGGATTTGTTTGGTTTGAGTTTTACTATTTGTTTAAGAACATCCTCCCTGGTAACTGCTAAACTCGTCAACCTGTCCTCGTCCCCACCCACATAGACTTGTTCGGCTGAAGGCATATTGTTAAGTTCCTCTTTAGTAAATACAGATACAAAATATTTATTAAAAATACTACTCATCTCTTCATCACAATCTGTTATTTGACCTGTCTCAGTTTTTAATGGACCTATCCTTTCCCTAGTCTTAGTACGATATAACTGAAAAAACCCTTTAGGATTTGTCTTTGCTTGCCCTGCTATGCGAACTTCATAGTTTCTTTTTGCTTTCCTTATCTCTTTTTTAACATTTCTAACCAGTTGTACGAATTCCTGTTCTAAAGTGACCTCCCCATTTTTAATCCTTTTGTACCAAGCTCTCTTTTTACCTATAAGGTTCTTCAAATTCTTTGTTATCCACTTTGGGTCATTAGTATTCGATCTATTCAATTTGTATGGTATACTACGTTCCTGTGCTTTGTTTAGAATATTCTTAAATAAGTTATATATTGAATCCACATCGAAATCCCCATTTAAGTCACCTATCGCTGGGTTTCTGTCTCGCTCCAAGACCGGCCCACACCCCATACCCAAGACTTTCCAATCAATTTGACCCAAAAAATTTCTTAGGCTATTAAAATCAGCTTTTCGAAAATCTGGCACTTTAACAGAATTTTCTCCTACTGGTCTATTCCATTCTATGCTAAATCTGATTTCTTTGTGATCACTGCTCCCTAGCTCACTCCCTATTTCGATGTCATTAATTTGCGTTTCCCTGTTAGTTAACACTAAATCTAAAATATTATTTTCCCGTGTTGGTTCCTTAATGTGTTGCGTAAGAAAGCAATCGTCAATTAATTCTAGAAAATCTTCTGCTTCACTATTCCCTGTTTTGTTCAACCAGTTTATTCCGCTAAAATTAAAGTCACCCATGACATAAATACTGTTAGATCTAGATGCTCTAGATATTTCATCCCATAGATGCTTTGCTTCCATTCTGTCTAAATTTGGTGGCCTATATATTACTCCTATTATAATATTATTAGCTTTTTCGTTTAATTCAATCCAAATAGTTTCTGTGTGTGGCTCTGTTTTGATTCCCTCTTTGAGACTACATTTCAAATTGTCCCTAACATATATGGCTACTCCACCTCCTCGTCTAATATATCTATCTGTGTGAAATAGTTTAAATCCATATATTTGATATTCAGCTAATAGTTCTCTATTTTCTACATTCATCCACGTTTCGGTAAGTGCAATAATATCTATTTTTTCTGTGCAGACAAGAGCATTTAATTCGTTAATTTTATTTCTTAGACTTCTACTGTTAGTGTAATATACCCTAAGTGAATTGTTATTTTGCGGACCTTCTCTTTCCCTGATCGTTTTGCCAATTCCTTTCTCCCACAAACACATACTTTTATTACCTCCTTCCTCCAAATCAATTCCCATACCTCTATCTACTAACAGTTTAAACCCAAACAAACACCTCTAACCACTTCTTCTAACGAGTTCGCAACAGCAACAACCCCAGCTCTCGATAGATGCACCCCATCACGAGCATACATTTCATTTCTTCCATAGAAGTGTTCCCAGTTGTCTATGAAAGATATTGCATTTGATTTGCAATATCTTTCCAGCCGGCAATTGACACCAAGTGCCCTCGATATCCATTCATTTCCCACTCCCTTTCTTGGAAGAATGCCACATATGATCGGGATTCCTCCCTTGCTCCTAACTAACTCTATGGCTGTTTTATACCTCTGAATCAGTTCCTCACTCCTAACTCGACCAACATCATTTCCTCCCACGCTAATGCAAATAATGGGATTGTTCCCATTACCAGCCATAATATCATTCATGTTGTTTATAATATCACCAATGCCAGCTCCGGGATAGCAAACCCTTAACCTGTTCCCCCTATTTGGTATATATATATATAATATATACTTGGGGACCATTCAAGCATGTTCGCATTTGTGTTGCTCACATGGCCCCACAAAGTGAGGTGATCCGAGGCAGAAATTATGCCCAAGATTACCACCAAGTGCCATTGGGACGGTGGGGAAATAGCCTTGGCTACCATCGTCTTTTGTACATTTACAGTTGGTTGAGTGGTTAAGGTACCATGTACAACAGTTGCATTGTGCTCCTGGCTGTCTGGGTTCGAGTCACTTGATACCTGCTTGATGGGGTTCTGGGAGTTCTTCTACTCCCCAAGCCCGGCCCGAGGCCAGGCTTGACTTGTGAGAGTTTGGTCCACCAGGCTGTTGCTTGGAGCAGCCCGCAGGCCCACATACCCACCACAGCTCGGTTGGTCCGGCACTCCTTGAAGAAAACAATCTAGTTTCCTCTTGAAGATGTCCACGGTTGTTCTGGCAATATTTCTGATGCTCACTGGTAGGACGTTGAACAACCGCGGACCTCTGATGTTCATACAGTGTTCTCTGATTGTGCCCATGGCACCTCTGCTCTTCACTGGTTCTATTCTGCATTTTCTTCCATGTCGTTCACTCCAGTACGTTGTTATTTTACTGTGTAGATTTTGGACCTGGCCCTCCAGTATTTTCCATGTGTATATTATTTGGTATCTCTCGTCTCCTTTCTAGTGAGTACATTTGGAGAGCTTTGAGCCAATCCCAATAATTTAGGTGATTTACCTTGTCTATGCGTGCCGTATATGTTCTCTGTATTCCCTCTATGTCAGCAATCTATCCTGCTCTGGAGGGGGAAGTGAGTACTGAGCAGTACTCAAGACGGGACAACACAAGTGACTTGAAGAGTTCAACCATTGTGATGGGATCTCTGGACTTGAAAGGTTTTCGTAATCCATCCTATCACTTTCTGGCTGACGCGATATTTGCTTGGTTATGCTCCCTAAACGTTAGGTCGTCGACCATCATTATTCCCAAATCCTTGAGATGCTGTTTTCCTACTATGGGCAGATTAGATTGTATTTTGTACCCTGTATTATGTTTCAGATCCTCATTTTTGCCGTATCTGAGTACCTGGAATTTATCACTGTTAAACATCATGTTATTTCTGCTGCCCAATCAAAAACTTTGTTAATATCTGTTTGTAGTTTATCAATGTCTTCAGCAGAGGTAATTTTCATGCTGATTTTTGTATCATCTGCAAAGGATGACACGAAGCTGTGACTTGTATTTTTGTCTATATCTGATATGAGAATAAGGAACAGCAGTGGTGCAAGGACTGTACCTTGAGGTACAGAGCTTTTAACTGCGCCCGGACTCGATTTTACTTGATTGACTGTTACTCTTTGTGTTCTGTTCGACAGGAAATTGAGTATCCAGCGTCCTACTTTACCAGTTATACCCATTGACCTCATTTTGTGTGCAATCACTCCATGGTCACATTTGTCGAATGACTTTGCAAAATCTGTGTATACGACATCTGCATTATGTTTTTCTTCTAATGCCTCAGTGATTTTGTCATAGTGGTCAAGTAGCTGTGAGAGGCATGATCTTCCTGCTCTAAATCCATGTTGGCCTGGATTGTGGAGGTCATTGGTTTCCATGAATCTAGTGACCTGACTCCTGACACTCAAATACTTTTATTATGTGGGACGTTATTGCAACTGGTCTATAATTCTTTGCCAATGCTTTGCTACCACCCTTGTGTAGAGGGGCTATGTCTGCTACTTTAAGCGCATCTGGTATCTCCCCCGTGTCCAAGCTCTTCCTCCACACTATACTGAGTGCCTGTGCTACCGGCACTTTGCATTTCTTTATAAATATTGAATTTCATGAGTCTGGACCCGGGGCTGAGTGCATGGGCATATTGGCAATTTCTCTTTCAAAATCTGCCACGCTTGTGTTGATATCAGTTATATTTACAGGTGTTTGAGTATCATTCATAAAGAAATTGTCCGAATCTTCCACTTTCATGCTGTGAATCTGAGTGCTAAACATGTCCTCATACTGCTTTTTTAGGATTTCACTAATTTCTTTGTCATCCTCAGTGTATGAACCTTCACTAATACGAATAGGTCCAATACTGGCAGTGTTTTTCGCTTTTGATTTAGCATATGTGAATAAATATTTTGGGTTTTTCTTTATTTCTTGAACTGCTTTCTGTTCTAGTTGTCTTTCTTCAGTCTGATAGGAATGCTTCAGTCTCTGCTAGATTTCTTCAATCTCCCTGTTTAAATTATTTCTTCTCTGTATGGAGAGTCGTGTCTGCTTCAGCATTTCCGTTAATTTCTTCCTTCTTTTGTAATGTCGTCTGCGTTTTCTTTCTACATTTGACCTCTTTCTGGCTTTCCTCAAAGGAACATGTTTCAGACAGACTTCATATGCTTCAGAAGTCAGTTTTTCTATTCCTTGTGCAGGATTTTTATTTCTTAGAACATTTTCTCATTGAATGTTTGTAAGTTCCTTGTTTATTTTCTCCCAGTCTATCCTTTTATTATTAAAACTTAATTTATTGAATAGACCTTCTCGCTTGTTGTTTCTCTTGGGCCTACTACCGTTATTAATGTTAGTTCGCACTTCAATGATCTTGTGGTCCGAGTACGTAGTGTCTGAGACAGTAATGTCTCTGATTAGTTCATCATTGTTCGTGAATATCAGGTCCAGCGTGTTCTCGTTCCTAGTTGGTTCTGTAATCTGCTGACTGAGCGAGAATTTGACACAGAATCTCAGTAGTTCTCTGACCTGTGATTGGTTATTTCCAGGTTGACTTCCTGCTATAATGTTATTGTTTACTATTCTCCATTTTAAACTGGGCAGATTGAAGTCTCCAAGGAAGATGATATCTGGTGCTGGGTTTGCTAGGTTATCAAGGATATTCTCTATTTTGTGGATCTGTTCAGTGAATTCCTCATCAGTTGCATCTGGAGGTTTGTATATTAAATTAATAAGTAGATTTATATTTTCTACCTTGATTCCAAGTACCTCTACCACCTCATTGGACGAGTTGAGGAGCTCTGTACATGCCAGCTCCTCTTTAATATACAGACCTACTCCTCCACTTGACCTAATTACTCTGTCACATCTATATAGATTATAATTTGGAATCTAGATTTCACTATCCATGCAGTCTTGTAAATGCACCAAATATTGAGTTCGATTCTATTAGGAGGCCATTTATGAACTTAACTATTTCTTGATTTTGGTTTCAAGCCTTGTATGTTTGCAAATATGAATGATTTCTCACATTGTGTGTCACTTCTGGTGGGCTTTGGTAGTTCTCCCACTCCCCCCCCCCCCCCACTCTACCCCGGTCCAGGGTGTGTTGTTTTGGAAGTGATTCGTCCAGTTCTGGTAGTAGGACGGGTGTTGTCTGGTGTAGTACCTGTGTACTTGTTGATAATTTGTATTCCAGTCTTGTGGGTATCTCCGTTCCCCTCTGTAATCCTGTAGTGGTTCCATCTGACTGTTCCTCTCTCTTATATTTACTACTCTGTTTCTGCCTTCCTCTAAAAAATTTCCAGTAGTGTCATATTGATCTTCCCGTCTATAACGCTCTGTACCTCTCACATGGAATTCCGGACACTAAAGATTGTAGCATTTTTTGTCCCTAATTGAAAATTGACATAATTTAGGGTGGAAGTATCTACACCCTGTTCCAAAACGGCATGTACCCCTCGCCAACATGTTCCTGCATTTTCGAGGATGGAGAAAATTGCATTTTGCTCCTAATTTTCCATATTTGCATATTCCTTAAGCGTAGAATTTGCAAATATTTTCAGTTTTTGCGTTTTTCAAGGTATATATATCTGTGACTGTCTTGTCTACCTCTTTATTGGAGCCATCTCCGTCTTTCGTCCCAGTTCCTTCATCTACGCACTCTGTCTCACTGTTGCTCTCATTGTTTATATTACCTGGCTCTGCTATAGTGCTGTTATTTTGTACCACAATAGTCTCCTCCTCCACACTACTGCTGCGGTTCTCTAAACTATCTGTTCCTGAGTTTTGGTCGTTATCCAATGTTGTCTTTTCCCAGTCCGCATATATCACTGGTAACCTGTCTGTGAATGATAATCTCTGTGACCCGGGAATGTTTTTCATCAGTTTAGTTATGTTCTCTAACATTAACCTGTCATCTTTGCAAACCCAGTAAATTCCTTCTGGGGTGTGGAGTCATATTTTCATTCACGTTATATATATATATGTCGTACCTAGTAGCCAGAACGCACTTCTCAGCCTACTATTCAAGGCCCGATTTGCCTAATAAGCCAAGTTTTCATGAATTAATTGTTTTTCGACTACCAAACCTACCTAACCTAACCTAACTTTTTCGGCCACCTAACCTAACCTAACCGACACAGATAGGTTAGGTTAGGTTAGGTAGGGTTGGTTAGGTTCGGTCTTATATCTACGTTAATTTTAACTCCAATAAAAAAAAATTGACCTCATACATAATGAAATGGGTAGCTTTATCATTTCATAAGAAAAAAAATTGAGGAAATATAATAATTCATGAAAACTTGGCTTATTAGGCAAATCGGGCCTTGCACTGTAGGCTGAGAAGTGCGTTCTGGCTACTAGGTACGACATATATATATATATATATATATATATATATATATATATATATATATATATATATATATATATATATATGTCGTACCTAGTAGCCAGAACTCACTTCTCAGCCTACTATTCAAGGCCCGATTTGCCTAATAAGCAGAGTTTTCCTGAATTAATATATTTACTATAATTTTTTTCTTATGAAATGATAAAGCTGCCCTTTTCTCTATGTATTAGGTCAATTTTTTTTATTGGAGTTAAAATTAACGTAGATATATGACCGAACCTAACCAACCCTACCTAACCTAACCTAACCTATCTTTATAGGTTAGGTTAGGTTAGGTAGCCAAAAAAAGCTAGGTTAGGTTAGGTTAGGTAGGTTAGGTAGACGAAAAAACATTAATTCATGAAAACTTGGCTTATTAGGCAAATTGGGCCTTGAATAGTAGGCTGAGAAGTGAGTTCTGGCTATTAGGTACGACATATATATATATATATATATATATATATATATATATATATATATATATATATATATATATATATATAATGTAACACCATGGATGACTATTGACTATATATATGCATATATATGACTATGTAACACCATGGATGACTCACAATCGACTTGAGAATGGTCCAGGACGGACCGAAACGTCGTCGTCCCTTCAACTTCTAGTGTGTGGTCTGGTCAACATGGATGACTATTGTTTAATAAGAGAGCTGCCGTTTACAACGTGAGGAGATGTACTGGAGAGATGTAAGGAGTGATCACCTTAACAACGCCCCTTACTGCTACACGTGTATATACAACACGGTGAGAGAGAGCAGCCTCCAGCCTCACAGTGGACGCCCCCTACACCTGCTCTCCTGTCACACAACCATCCCTAGATATAATGGCATCATTACACCTACCACTACCAAGGGGTAATTATATAGTGATAGATGCTAACTGCTGCCAGCAATCCTCAATTATGGCAATTAGGTATAGTAATAATAGTGATGATTATTGGGAACAAAACAGCACGACATAAGGCTTACCGAGCCCGTGGAGGTTATGGCAGGTGGCGGAGAGGTCAGTAATGTGTTCTGGGGCAGGAGGTGTACTTGATGCCCTTTACCTGTGTGACGCCCCGGGCCCCCTGCCTGCCTTCCTGTCCCCGGGGGCACGCACCTTTACCTGTGTGACGCCCCGGGCCCCCTGCCTGCCTTCCTGTCCCCGGGGACACGCACCCTCCACGAGTGTGACGACCCGGGCCCCCTGCCTGCCTTCCTGTCCCCGGGGGCACGCACCTTTACCTGTGTGACGCCCCGGGCCCCCTGCCTGCCTTCCTGTCCCCGGGGACACGCACCTTTACCTGTGTGACGCCCCGGGCCCCCTGCCTGCCTTCCTGTCCCCGGGGGCACGCACCTTTACCTGTGTGACGCCCCGGGCCCCCTGCCTGCCTTCCTGTCCCCGGGGACACGCACCCTCCACGAGTGTGACGCCCCGGGCCCCCTGCCTGCCTTCTGGTCCCCGGGGACACGCACCCTCCACGAGTGTGACGCCCCGGGCCCCCTGCCTGCCTTCTGGTCCCCGGGGACACGCACCCTCCACGAGTGTGACGCCCCGGGCCCCCTGCCTGCCTTCCTGTCCCCGGGGGCACGCACCCTCCACGAGTGTGACGCCCCGGGCCCCCTGCCTGCCTTCTGGTCCCCGGGGACACGCACCCTCCACGAGTGTGACGCCCCGGGCCCCCTGCCTGCCTTCCTGTCCCCGGGGGCACGCACCCTCCACGAGTGTGACGCCCCGGGCCCCCTGTCTGCCTTCTGGTCCCCGGGGGCACGCACCCTCCACGAGTGTGACGCCCCGGGCCCCCTGCCTGCCTTCCTGTCCCCGGGGGCACGCACCCTCCACGAGTGTGACGCCCCGGGCCCCCTGCCTGCCTTCTGGTCCCCGGGGGCACGCACCCTCCACGAGTGTGACGCCCCGGGCCCCCTGCCTGCCTTCCGGTCCCCGGGGACACCCACCCTCCACGAGTGTGACGCCCCGGGCCCCCTGCCTGCCTTCCGGTCCCCGGGGGCACGCACCCTCCACGAGTGTGACGCCCCGGGCCCCCTGCCTGCCTTCCTGTCCCCGGGGGCACGCACCCTCCACGAGTGTGACGCCCCGGGCCCCCTGCCTGCCTTCCGGTCCCCGGGGGCACGCACCCTCCACGAGTGTGACGCCCCGGGCCCCCTGCCTGCCTTCCGGTCCCCGGGGACACGCACCCTCCACGAGTGTGATGCCCCGGGCCCCCTGCCTGCCTGCCTTCCGGTCCCCCGGGGGCACGCACCCTCCACGAGTGTGACGCCCCGGGCCCCCTGCCTGCCTTCCGGTCCCCGGGGGCACGCACCCTCCACGAGTGTGACGCCCCGGGCCCCCTCCCTGCCTTCTGGTCCCCGGGGGCACGCACCCTCCACGAGTGTGACGCCCCGGGCCCCCTGCCTGCCTTCTGGTCCCCGGGGGCACCCACCCTCCACGAGTGTGACGCCCCGGGCCCCCTGCCTGCCTTCCGGTCCCCGGGGACACGCACCCTCCACGAGTGTGACGCCCCGGGCCCCCTGCCTGCCTTCTGGTCCCCGGGGGCACCCACCCTCCACGAGTGTGACGCCCCGGGCCCCCTGCCTGCCTTCCGGTCCCCGGGGACACGCACCCTCCACGAGTGTGACGCCCCGGGCCCCCTGCCTGCCTTCCGGTCCCCGGGGGTACGCACCCTCCACGAGTGTGACGCCCCGGGCCCCCTGCCTGCCTTCTGGTCCCCGGGGGCACCCACCCTCCACGAGTGTGACGCCCCGGGCCCCCTGCCTGCCTTCTGGTCCCCGGGGACACGCACCCTCCACGAGTGTGACGCCCCGGGCCCCCTGCCTGCCTTCCGGTCCCCGGGGGCACCCACCCTCCACGAGTGTGACGCCCCGGGCCCCCTGTCTGCCTTCCTGTCCCCGGGGGCACGCACCCTCCACGAGTGTGACGCCCCGGGCCCCCTGCCTGCCTTCTGGTCCCCGGGGACACGCACCCTCCACGAGTGTGACGCCCCGGGCCCCCTGCCTGCCTTCTGGTCCCCGGGGGCACGCACCCTCCACGAGTGTGACGCCCCGGGCCCCCTGCCTGCCTTCTGGTCCCCGGGGGCACGCACCCTCCACGAGTGTGACGCCCCGGGCCCCCTGCCTGCCTTCTGGTCCCCGGGGGCACGCACCCTCCACGAGTGTGACGCCCCGGGCCCCCTGCCTGCCTTCTGGTCCCCGGGGGCACCCACCCTCCACGAGTGTGACGCCCCGGGCCCCCTGCCTGCCTTCTGGTCCCCGGGGGCACCCACCCTCCACGAGTGTGACGCCCCGGGCGCCCTGCCTGCCTTCTGGTCCCCGGGGGCACCCACCCTCCACGAGTGTGACGCCCCGGGCCCCCTGCCTGCCTTCTGGTCCCCGGGGGCACCCACCCTCCACGAGTGTGACGCCCCGGGCCCCCTGCCTGCCTTCCGGTCCCCGGGGGCACCCACCCTCCACGAGTGTGACGCCCCGGGCCCCCTGCCTGCCTTCTGGTCCCCGGGGGCACCCACCCTCCACGAGTGTGACGCCCCGGGCCCCCTGCCTGCCTTCCGGTCCCCGGGGACACGCACCCTCCACGAGTGTGACGCCCCGGGCCCCCTCCCTGCCTTCCGGTCCCCGGGGGCACGCACCCTCCACGAGTGTGACGCCCCGGGCCCCCTCCCTGCCTTCTGGTCCCCGGGGACACGCAGCCTCCACGAGTGTGACGCCCCGGGCCCCCTGCCTGCCTTCTGGTCCCCGGGGGCACGCACCCTCCACGAGTGTGACGCCCCGGGCCCCCTCCCTGCCTTCTGGTCCCCGGGGGCACCCACCCTCCACGAGTGTGACGCCCCGGGCCCCCTGCCTGCCTTCCGGTCCCCGGGGACACGCACCCTCCACGAGTGTGACGCCCCGGGCCCCCTGCCTGCCTTCCGGTCCCCGGGGACACGCACCCTCCACGAGTGTGACGCTCTGGGCCCCCTCCCTGCCTTCCGGTCCCCGGGGGCACGCACCCTCCACGAGTGTGACGCCCCGGGCCCCCTGCCTGCCTTCCGGTCCCAGGGGGCACCCACCCTCCACGAGTGTGACGCCCCGGGCCCCCTGCCTGCCTTCCGGTCCCCGGGGGCACGCACCCTCCACGAGTGTGACGCCCCGGGCCCCCTCCCAGCCTTCTGGTCCCCGGGGGCACCCACCCTCCACGAGTGTGACGCCCCGGGCCCCCTGCCTGCCTTCTAGTCCCCGGGGGCACCCACCCTCCACGAGTGTGACGCCCCGGGCCCCCTGCCTGCCTTCCGGTCCCCGGGGGCACGCACCCTCCACGAGTGTGACGCCCCGGGCCCCCTGCCTGCCTTCCGGTCCCCGGGGACACGCACCCTCCACGAGTGTGACGCCCCGGGCCCCCTGCCTGCCTTCTGGTCCCCGGGGACACGCACCCTCCACGAGTGTGACGCCCCGGGCCCCCTCCCTGCCTTCCGGTCCCCGGGGGCACGCACCCTCCACGAGTGTGACGCCCCGGGCCCCCTGCCTGCCTTCCGGTCCCCGGGGGCACGCACCCTCCACGAGTGTGACGCCCCGGGCCCCCTGCCTGCCTTCTGGTCCCCGGGGGCACGCACCCTCCACGAGTGTGACGCCCCGGGCCCCCTGCCTGCCTTCTGGTCCCCGGGGGCACGCACCCTCCACGAGTGTGACGCCCCGGGCCCCCTGCCTGCCTTCCGGTCCCCGGGGGCACGCACCCTCCACGAGTGTGACGCCCCGGGCCCCCTGCCTGCCTTCTGGTCCCCGGGGGCACGCACCCTCCACGAGTGTGACGCCCCGGGCCCCCTGCCTGCCTTCTGGTCCCCGGGGACACGCACCCTCCACGAGTGTGACGCCCCGGGCCCCCTGCCTGCCTTCCTGTCCCCGGGGGCACGCACCCTTCACGAGTGTGACGCCCCGGGCCCCCTGCCTGCCTTCTGGTCCCCGGGGACACCCACCCTCCACGAGTGTGACGCCCCGGGCCCCCTGCCTGCCTTCTGGTCCCCGGGGACACGCACCCTCCACGAGTGTGACGCCCCGGGCCCCCTGCCTGCCTTCTGGTCCCCGGGGACACGCACCCTCCACGAGTGTGACGCCCCGGGCCCCCTGCCTGCCTTCTGGTCCCCGGGGGCACCCACCCTCCACGAGTGTGACGCCCCGGGCCCCCTGCCTGCCTTCTGGTCCCCGGGGACACCCACCCTCCACGAGTGTGACGCCCCGGGCCCCCTGCCTGCCTTCTGGTCCCCGGGGACACGCACCCTCCACGAGTGTGACGCCCCGGGCCCCCTGCCTGCCTTCTGGTCCCCGGGGACACGCACCCTCCACGAGTGTGACGCCCCGGGCCCCCTGCCTGCCTTCTGGTCCCCGGGGACACGCACCCTCCACGAGTGTGACGCCCCGGGCCCCCTGCCTGCCTTCTGGTCCCCGGGGGCACCCACCCTCCACGAGTGTGACGCCCCGGGCCCCCTGCCTGCCTTCTGGTCCCCGGGGACACGCACCCTCCACGAGTGTGACGCCCCGGGCCCCCTGCCTGCCTTCCGGTCCCCGGGGGCACCCACCCTCCACGAGTGTGACGCCCCGGGCCCCCTGCCTGCCTTCCGGTCCCCGGGGACACCCACCCTCCACGAGTGTGACGCCCCGGGCCCCCTGCCTGCCTTCTGGTCCCCGGGGACACGCACCCTCCACGAGTGTGACGCCCCGGGCCCCCTGCCTGCCTTCCGGTCCCCGGGGGCACGCACCCTCCACGAGTGTGACGCCCCGGGCCCCCTGCCTGCCTTCCGGTCCCCGGGGGCACGCACCCTCCACGAGTGTGACGCCCCGGGCCCCCTGCCTGCCTTCCGGTCCCCGGGGGCACGGACCCTCCACGAGTGTGACGCCCCGGGCACCCTGCCTGCCTTCTGGTCCCCGGGGACACGCACCCTCCACGAGTGTGACGCCCCGGGCCCCCTGCCTGCCTTCCGGTCCCCGGGGGCACGCACCCTCCACGAGTGTGACGCCCCGGGCCCCCTGCCTGCCTTCCGGTCCCCGGGGGCACGCACCCTCCACGAGTGTGACGCCCCGGGCCCCCTGCCTGCCTTCCGGTCCCCGGGGGCACGCACCCTCCACGAGTGTGACGCCCCGGGCACCCTGCCTGCCTTCTGGTCCCCGGGGGCACGCACCCTCCACGAGTGTGACGCCCCGGGCCCCCTGCCTGCCTTCTGGTCCCCGGGGGCACCCACCCTCCACGAGTGTGACGCCCCGGGCCCCCTGCCTGCCTTCTGGTCCCCGGGGGCACGCACCCTCCACGAGTGTGACGCCCCGGGCCCCCTGCCTGCCTTCTGGTCCCCGGGGGCACCCACCCTCCACGAGTGTGACGCCCCGGGCCCCCTGCCTGCCTTCTGGTCCCCGGGGGCACGCACCCTCCACGAGTGTGACGCCCCGGGCCCCCTGCCTGCCTTCTGGTCCCCGGGGGCACCCACCCTCCACGAGTGTGACGCCCCGGGCCCCCTGCCTGCCTTCTGGTCCCCGGGGGCACCCACCCTCCACGAGTGTGACGCCCCGGGCCCCCTGCCTGCCTTCTGGTCCCCGGGGACACCCACCCTCCACGAGTGTGACGCCCCGGGCCCCCTGCCTGCCTTCTGGTCCCCGGGGGCACGCACCCTCCACGCACCTTTACACCACTAACAACCCTGGTGGCCACCGTGTTTACCTTTACTAAACACTTCCCGAGCACCAGCAGGTTGTCTGTAACACTTCCTGAGCACCAGCAGGTTGTCTGTAACACTTCCCGAGCACCAGCAGGTTGTCTGTAACACTTCCCGAGCACCAGCAGGTTGTCTGTAACACTTCCCGAGCACCAGCAGGTTGTCTGTAACACTTCCCGAGCACCAGCAGGTTGTCTGTAACACTTCCCGAGCACCAGCAGGTTGTCTGTAACACTTCCCGAGCACCAGCGGGTTGTCTGTAACACTTCCCGAGCACCAGCAGGTTGTCTGTAACACTTCCCGAGCACCAGCGGGTTGTCTGTAACACTTCCCGAGCACCAGCAGGTTGTCTGTAACACTTCCCGAGCACCAGCAGGTTGTCTGTAACACTTCCCGAGCACCAGCAGGTTGTCTGTAACACTTCCCGTGGCTGGTGTGTGTGTCACGGTGGCTGGTGTGTGTGTGTCACGGTGGCTGGTGTGTGTGTGTCACGGTGGCTGGTGTGTGTGTGTCACGGTGGCTGGTGTGTGTGTGTCACGGTGGCTGGTGTGTGTGTGTCACGGTGGCTGGTGTGTGTGTGTCACGGTGGCTGGTGTGTGTGTGTCACGGTGGCTGGTGTGTGTGTGTCACGGTGGCTGGTGTGTGTGTGTCACGGTGGCTGGTGTGTGTGTGTCACGGTGGCTGGTGTGTGTGTGTCACGGTGGCTGGTGTGTGTGTGTCACGGTGGCTGGTGTGTGTGTGTCACGGTGGCTGGTGTGTGTGTGTCACGGTGGCTGGTGTGTGTGTGTCACGGTGGCAGGTGTGTGTGTGTCACGGTGGCTGGTGTGTGTGTGTCACGGTGGCTGGTGTGTGTGTGTGTCACGGTGGCTGGTGTGTGTGTCACGGTGGCAGGTGTGTGTGTGTCACGGTGGCTGGTGTGTGTGTGTCACGGTGGCTGGTGTGTGTGTGTCACGGTGGCTGGTGTGTGTGTGTCACGGTGGCTGGTGTGTGTGTGTCACGGTGGCTGGTGTGTGTGTGTCACGGTGGCTGGTGTGTGTGTGTCACGGTGGCTGGTGTGTGTGTGTCACGGTGGCAGGTGTGTGTGTGTCACGGTGGCTGGTGTGTGTGTGTCACGGTGGCTGGTGTGTGTGTGTCACGGTGGCTGGTGTGTGTGTGTGTCACGGTGGCTGGTGTGTGTGTCACGGTGGCAGGTGTGTGTGTGTCACGGTGGCTGGTGTGTGTGTGTCACGGTGGCTGGTGTGTGTGTGTCACGGTGGCTGGTGTGTGTGTGTCACGGTGGCTGGTGTGTGTGTGTCACGGTGGCTGGTGTGTGTGTGTCACGGTGGCTGGTGTGTGTGTGTCACGGTGGCTGGTGTGTGTGTGTCACGGTGGCTGGTGTGTGTGTGTCACGGTGGCTGGTGTGTGTGTGTCACGGTGGCTGGTGTGTGTGTGTCACGGTGGCTGGTGTGTGTGTGTGTCACGGTGGCTGGTGTGTGTGTGTCACGGTGGCTGGTGTGTGTGTGTCACGGTGGCTGGTGTGTGTGTGTCACGGTGGCAGGTGTGTGTGTGTCACGGTGGCTGGTGTGTGTGTGTCACGGTGGCTGGTGTGTGTGTGTCACGGTGGCTGGTGTGTGTGTGTCACGGTGGCTGGTGTGTGTGTGTCACGGTGGCAGGTGAGGTACCAGCCCCCCCCCCCCCCGGCCCACGTGTACGGGGCCACAACAACAACAACAACCCCCCCCCCCACCCTCCTAACCAAACATTACATAATGTTGTACACTTACAAGTTTGTACCGAGACACAAGCCAAAACACACACGAGTCTAAAATTATGTGAAGGTTAGAGGCGGGCGGCGGGAGGCCTCCCACCCTGCCGGGGCTGGTCTACTCGTCTACACTCTACCCGCGTCTACTGCGGCTCTACCTGAGCGTGTACCACAGGTGTCTACACTCACCTCAGTCGTCTAGTCCTGTGGTAGATGACTTGGTCAAGATGGAAGTTGTATGCTGTGTTTGAGGCTCCACAAGTTGACTACACTGCCAGGGAGGGTAATGAGGGCCACTCAGCCACCAGGGAGGGTGTGGTCACGCCCCGGGAGGGTCACTCTGGAGGGTAGAGTGCGTGGAGGGAAGGTTTAGAGAGTGTGGAGGGCAAGTGTGTTAGTGCGACACAACGCGTCCTCTCACCACCACTGTCTGACGCACACTGGCCCTCCTCCATCGATCTCACCCCCTCGCTAAATCCTCCTCTCTTTCTCTCTCTCTATCTATCTATTCCCTCGTTTCCTCCCCCCTCTTCTTGGCCAGACTTCTTCCATCAGTTACCCCACCTGATGATAGCCTCTGTGAGCGGTATTGCTATACCAGGAGACCACGCCATCTTGGGATTTAGAGGTCGGAAGTCGTATTCGCGAAATATATGACCGTCAACTTGTGGAGGTCGTCTAGGCGGCTGTTGATAAGGACCCGGACAGATAACATTGCTATCTATGTGTGTGTGTATATATATATATATATATATATATATATATATATATATATATATATATATATATATATATATATATATATATATATATATATATATATATATATATATATATATATATATATATGTCGTACCTAATAGCCAAAACGCACTTCTCAGCCTACTATGCAAGGCCCG
>NC_091154.1:19648082-19653082 GCF_040958095.1 Procambarus clarkii
GGGCCAGCGTGGGCCATGTGCGGGCCAAGCGATGGGTGGGCCAAGCGAGCCACACCTTGGAGCTTGTTATATATCCTCGGTATGGTGGTAATAGTGAGAAACCGTTGTTAAGGACAAATTAAGCGTGAAAACTACGTAATTTGAAGTTAATTAAATTTCATGTAAAGTGTAAATTAAATATTTTAAGGATAATGAAATATTACCTAAAGTACTGCGCGAGTTCCTGCGTTGTCAGACGTAGATACAGAAAACAGGCGCAGTGAATTATGGACGCCCGGGCAAAGCGAGCGATGCGTAATTTGCCGTCTGGGGTTCGATGTCTAGTGCACCGTGCAAAGGTCCATGGAGATTTTTTGTAAGTACAGGTAGCATTATGGAGGTGTTACCGTGGGACACCGGGAGCGTGTCCCGTTGGTGGGGGGGTGTTGGCGGCGACGCAGTGTGTAATGGTGTTTGGACGCCAAGTGTAGTGCATGGTTGTGTAATGGCGTTTGGACGTCAAGTGTAGTGCATGGTTGTGTATTGGCGTATGTACGCCGATGTGTGTAGAGTAATGCATGTGTAGTGGCATATTAGACGCCAGTATAATGCATAGTATTTACTGCAGTGGAATGTGCATGTTTTGACTTGATATCATTAATGTAGTATAGTGCGTGACATTGTTGGCATTGTAGCGCCAAGGTGTAGCATGTGTAGCATAACTGGTTGTTGTAACACCGGGTGTATTGTAGACATTAGCGTTGAAGTATGTTAACGCAGGTGGTAGTGTGTGGCGGGTGGCCACTACACAAGAAATTATACCTGACGAGTGTTGACCCTGGTTACTTATTGGTGGTGACGTCTCGGGTGTTTTGATGCGCTCTGGCACAAGGCATATGCCTGTGATGGTAATGGTGTTGGGGGACGCTGTGGTGGTGTTGAGGGCATTGAAGACGCCGTGTGTGGTGTTGAGGGCGTTGGGGACGCCGTGTGTTGTGTTGAGGGCGTTGGGGACGCCGTGTGTTGTGTTGAGGGCGTTGGGAACGCCGGGTGTTGTGTTGAGGGCGTTGGGGACGCCGTGTGTTGTGTTGAGGGCGTTGGGGACGCCGTGTGTTGTGTTGAGGGCGTTGGGGACGCCGGGTGTTGTGTTGAGGGCATTAGGGACGCCGTGTGTGGTATTGAGGGCGTTGGGGACGCTATGTGTGGTGTTGGGGACGCCGTGTGTGGTGTTGAGGGCGTTGGGGACGCTGTGTGTGGTGTTGAGGGCGTTGGGGACGCCGTGTGTTGTATTGAGGGCGTTGGGGACGCCGTGTGTGGTATTGAGGGCGTTGGGGACGCTATGTGTGGTGTTGAGGGCATTAGGGACGCCGTGTGTGGTATTGAGGGCGTTGGGGACGCTATGTGTGGTGTTGAGGGCGTTGGGGACGCCGTGTGTGGCGTTGAGGGCGTTGGGGACGCTGTGTGTGGTGTTGAGGGCGTTGGGGACGCCGTGTGTTGTGTTGAGGGCGTTGGGGACGTCGGGTGTTGTGTTGATGGCGTTGGGGACGCCGTGTGTTGTGTTGATGGCGTTGGGGACGCCGTGTGTTGTGTTGATGGCGTTGGGGACGCCGTGTGTTGTGTTGAGGGCGTTGGGGACGCCGGGTGTTGTGTTGATGGCGTTGGGGACGTCGGGTATTGTGTTGAGGGCGTTGGGGACGTCGAGTGTTGTGTTGATGGCGTTGGGGACGCCGTGTGTGGTGTTGATGGCGTTGGGGACGCAGTGTGTGGTGTTGATGGCGTTGGGGACGTCGGGTGTTGTGTTGATGGCGTTGCGGACGCCATTGGGTGGTGTAGTGTAGTGGCGTTTGGACGCCTGGTATAGAGTGTGGTGTTGTGGAGTATATGGTGGCGCAGGGACGCCAGGTAGTGGTCGGTAAGGTGAGTATTGGTGTAGCAAGGTCGGTGCGTTAGGACGCAGGAAGTGGTTGTAGGGATGTGTGGCGTTATATTGAGGTCATCAGTGGTTGGGATGACCAGAGGTGATGGTGTGTCGGAGTGGGTAAGTCCTATGGATAAGATGCAATGTGGATAATTGCAGGAGTTGGTGGCTGCAGTAGGTGAGCCAAGTCGACACATCTAGCAAGACTCATAAAAGACTAATAAAACTTAATTATTTTCATTAAAATTTTCATTTGTTACAGGAATCTCACTAGAGGCGAGCCAGTGGCAGTATGATGCTTTAGTGACATTAGTTGTGAAATTATTTTAATGAGATATTTTTGTTATTGTGATAATGTATGTGCATGTATATACTGTACATTACCTCATCGGCACCATTACTGAGTGTTAGGCTTGAGAAGGTCCCCCATGATCATGTCACAGAGCTTCAGGTAGAGTAGAAGGGAAGCTATGAGGCTACACTCAGTAATTCTAGAAAAAAAGGGGGAAGGAAGTGAAGCCAACGTGACGTTATAGGCGAAATTCGCCCCATGACATCAAAGCAGGGATAAGGGCCAGCTGCAATGGTTTTGCAGCTGCGCTCAGGCTATATACGGGGAGAGAGTTAGGAGCCGAGGGGGTGTCATGTAATAATGGGATCGAGCCAGGGGGCTCCGAGGGAATATTTTGCAGGTACAGCGGTCGGGAAGGTGTGAATACAGGTGGACACACTCTGGGCGGATGGGCCTAGAGTAATGTGCTACAGCTGTGGTGAAGATAGCAAGGAAGGATGACCAGACAGCTGTGAGGTATCTACAGCGTTCTGGGGTTGGTGCCCTGGAACGAGACGGCAGCACAGACCCGAGGAAACTTGACCCTGGGGTAGGAATCTCCGTTGCTCTGGAGGCCAGGATCACGTTAGCTCACAGCAACGATGGGACATTGACAACATTCACCAGGCTGGACAGCCTGGGTTTTGTCTGGGTCATGGAGGATCTATGACCTAGCAATCATGGGACACGAAGACAAGAGAGGTGATGCTGCCAATTGTGGAGGAGGCCAGTGAAACATTGTGCGATCATTGTAAGCCCTTATGTCAACAGTACAGGGCAAGATGTTAAATTGTTATTAATTTGTTACTAAGGATGAAAAACCTTAGATATATATGTGTTGTGTATATATTAATGACTAGTGTCATTTCTGTTTAAGTGCCAGCATTCTGGTCCATGTAATTTTATGGTTATGTTTGTATGTAATTATATGTCAGCAGTTTAGGTATATGTGCATTGTTGGAGATGGGAACAATTATTACAGACTATTTTACCTGTGCTATGATGTGAATATAATGTATATGTTGTAGAAGTGTTGTGAGTCATGTCGGGGAAATTTTTAATTTAGTTCATCGTGTGCATGATGAACTTATTGGATGAAATTTCAGTTGTACACATATGGTGGGTGCATCTTCCAGGTCCTTGCACCAATGGAACCATTGCAATGATGCATATGGGGACATATGCGTGTTTAAGGAGGGGAGTGGTGTTGTAATCCACAAGTTAGTAGGGATTATTAGCTTGAGGATCATTACTACAACACTTAACGAATGATGATTGGAAGGACATGTTAAGTATACAGACTATGGATCACATATCCATGAAAGGTCAAAGTTATTAAGACCGCAGCTATTAGCCAAACTAATAATTCCTGGAGAGAGGACTCTGGCTTCTAGGAACAAGGTTACCGCTTCTAGGGATAAGGTTAATCGGATTATACCTTCCTTGAGAGGCGGGGTGAAATGTTTGAGGCCATGGCTGGCTGAAGACAGTCAGGTTGTGGGAGTGGAACTGGCAAGTCCTCCGAGGTCTCCGTCTGTGGCAGCAGCGAAGTGTAGCAGACAGCTATGCGAGAGCCTGATGTGATCTTAGTGACCAAGTTAAGTCTGCAGTATGTGAGTATTGAATGTAAGACTAACCGGGTGTGGAGCGTTGTAGTAATCATTCCATATTAGGGACTTAGGCGGAAGTTACGAGTGTGGGTGGTGATCGCGGAGGTCAAGTGGTCTATGGGTATTGGAAGTGTATTGACCTAATAGAGTATGTTAATATGTTATTAATTGTCAGAGTCTATTCTTTGTAATTAAATGAGAAAACCCAACGACTTTTAAATATCCTTCCATATGTTCCCTCATTGCCCACTTCCCCACTTCCCCACTTCCAAACTGGAAGTTGTTCATGACTTCGTGTACCTGGGCTCCACAATCTCTGACTCCCTCTCTCTTGATACGGAGCTAAACAAACGCATCGGTAAGGCATCTACTACCATGTCCAAACTGACAAAGAGAGTGTGGGCCAATAATAGGCTAACTGAGTATACTAAGATTCAGGTTTACAGATCCTGTGTCCTGAGCACTCTCCTTTATGGCAGTGAGTCTTGGACACTCCGCGCCCGTCAGGAAAGACGGCTGAATGCCTACCACATGCGCTGCCTTCGACACATCTTGGACATCACCTGGCAGGACAAGGTGACAAACAACAACGTCTTGGGGAGAGCAAGAATCACCAGCATGTACACAATGCTGAAACAGAGACGAATGCGCTGGCTCGGGCACGTTGTGCGAATGGGCGACGGCAGGATCCCCAAGGATCTCCTGTATGGAGAGCTGAGGCAGGGAAAGCGTCCAGTAGGCAAGCCCCAGCTACGGTACAAAGACGTATGCAAAAGGGACCTGAAAGCCATGGACGTCGATCTCGCTATATGGGAGACACTGGCTGCAGACCGTTCAGCCTGGAGGCAGTCTGTTCAACGAGGTCTCTCCAAGTTCGAGGAGTCACTTGCCAAGGAATCGGAGGCAAAGAGACAGAGAAGGAAAGCCGGTAACCAGGAAGACAGACCAGAATCGGACTTCGTTTGTGCTGGGTGTGGGATGGACTGCCACTCTCGGATTGGCCTCATCAGTCACACCAGACGCTGCACCAGGATTGACAACTAGGGCGCAACTCCATAGTCTCCCGAGACTGAAGGATGCCTACTACTACTGTGTTCCAGTACAAACCTGGTGGTACGCCTCAAGGGTCTGGTGTGTGTAGGAGTAAACGGTGGTAGTAACG